>NC_068448.1:67833490-67875990 GCF_023373465.1 Oncorhynchus keta
GTGCCAAGAAATTATAATACAATATATTATATTATAATATAATACCAGTAGCAGTAACAGTAATATAATACCAGTAGCAGTAACAGTAACAGTCAGTGGCAGAATTGGTAACAGTAATATAATACCAGTAACACTAACAGTAATATAATACCAGTAGTAACAGTAACAGTAATATAATACCAGTAGCAGTAACAGTAATATAATACCAGTAGCAGTAACAGTAATATAATACCAGTAGCAGTAACAGTAATATAATACCAGTAGCAGTAACAGTAATATAATACCAGTAACAGTAATATAATACCAGTAGCAGTAACAGTAACAGTCAGTGGCAGAATTGGTAACAGTAATATAATACCAGTAGCAGTAACAGTAATATAATACCAGTAACACTAACAGTAATATAATACCAGTAGCAGTAACAGTAATATAATACCAGTAACACTAACAGTAATATAATACCAGTAGCAGTAACAGTAATATAATACCAGTAACACTAACAGTAATATAATACCAGTAGCAGTAACAGTAATATAATACCAGTAGCAGTAACAGTCAGTGGCAGAATTGGTAACAGTAATATAATACCAGTAGCAGTAACAGTAATATAATACCAGTAACACTAACAGTAATATAATACCAGTAGCAGTAACAGTAATATAATACCAGTAGCAGTAACAGTAATATAATACCAGTAGCAGTAACAGTAATATAATACCAGTAGCAGTAACAGTAATATAATACCAGTAGCAGTAACAGTAATATAATACCAGTAGCAGTAACAGTAATATAATACCAGTAACACTAACAGTAATATAATACCAGTAGCAGTAATAGTAATATAATACCAGTAGCAGTAACAGTAATATAATACCAGTAGCAGTAACAGTAATATAATACCAGTAGCAGTAACAGTAATATAATACCAGTAGCAGTAACAGTAATATAATACCAGTAGCAGTAACAGTAACAGTCAGTGGCAGAATTGGTAACAGTAATATAATACCAGTAGCAGTAACAGTAATATAATACCAGTAACACTAACAGTAATATAATACCAGTAGCAGTAACAGTAATATAATACCAGTAACAGTAACAGTCAGTGGCAGAATTGGTAACAGTAATATAATACCAGTAGCAGTAACAGTAATATAATACCAGTAGCAGTAACAGTAATATAATACCAGTAGCAGTAACAGTAACAGTCAGTGGCAGAATTGGTAACAGCAATATAATACCAGTAGTAGTAACAGTAATATAATACCAGTAACACTAACAGTAATATAATACCAGTAGCAGTAACAGTAATATAATACCAGTAGCAGTAACAGTAACAGTCAGTGGCAGAATTGGTAACAGTAATATAATACCAGTAGCAGTAACAGTAATATAATACCAGTAACACTAACAGTAATATAATACCAGTAGCAGTAACAGTAATATAATACCAGTAACAGTAACAGTCAGTGGCAGAATTGGTAACAGTAATATAATACCAGTAGCAGTAACAGTAATATAATACCAGTAGCAGTAACAGTAATATAATACCAGTAGCAGTAACAGTAACAGTCAGTGGCAGAATTGGTAACAGTAATATAATACCAGTAGCAGTAACAGTAATATAATACCAGTAACACTAACAGTAATATAATACCAGTAGCAGTAACAGTAATATAATACCAGTAACACTAACAGTAATATAATACCAGTAGCAGTAACAGTAATATAATACCAGTAACACTAACAGTAATATAATACCAGTAGCAGTAACAGTAATATAATACCAGTAGCAGTAACAGTAATATAATACCAGTAGCAGTAACAGTAATATAATACCAGTAGCAGTAACAGTAATATAATACCAGTAGCAGTAACAGTAATATAATACCAGTAGCAGTAACAGTAATATAATACCAGTAGCAGTAACAGTAATATAATACCAGTAGCAGTAACAGTAATATAATACCAGTAGCAGTAACAGTAATATAATACCAGTAGCAGTAACAGTAATATAATACCAGTAGAAGTAACAGTAATATAATACCAGTAGCGGTAACAGTAATATAATACCAGTAGCAGTAACAGTAATATAATACCAGTAGCGGTAACAGTAACAGTCAGTGGCAGAATTGGTAACAGTAATATAATACCAGTAGCAGTAACAGTTATATAATACCAGTAGCAGTAACAGTAATATAATACCAGTAGCAGTAACAGTAATATAATACCAGTAGCGGTAACAGTAACAGTCAGTGGCAGAATTGGTAACAGTAATATAATACCAGTAGCAGTAACAGTTATATAATACCAGTAGCAGTAACAGTTATATAATACCAGTAGCAGTAACAGTAATATAATACCAGTAGCAGTAACAGTAATATAATACCAGTAGCAGTAACAGTAATATAATACCAGTAGCAGTAACAGTAATATAATACCAGTAGCAGTAACAGTAATATAATACCAGTAGCGGTAACAGTAATATAATACCAGTAGCAGTAACAGTTATATAATACCAGTAGCAGTAACAGTAATATAATACCAGTAGCAGTAACAGTAATATAATACCAGTAGCGGTAACAGTAACAGTCAGTGGCAGAATTGGTAACAGTAATATAATACCAGTAGCAGTAACAGTAATATAATACCAGTAACACTAACAGTAGCAGTAACAGTAAAAGTAAAAGTAACAGTAATATAGTAACAGTAACAGTAATATATTTACAGTAACACTAATAGTAATAGAATAACAATAACAGTAATGGTAACTGTAGCAGTATCAGTAACAGTAACAGTAACAATAGTAGTAGTAGTAGCAGTCCAAATGGCACAGTGTATCATGCAGCCCTCAGGTTCATTACAAATCAGAAACATCTAACACATCATTGTGATCTCTACAGCGCTGTTGGCTGGTCGTCATTGACCTTGCGTAGGCTTAAACACTGGTATACACTGATTTATAAGGCCATATTGTGTATAATGCCATTTTATCTCTGTTTTTTTTTAGTCAGGTCAGTAAATACATATCAATTACGGTCCAATTCTGATTTGCTTCTAACAGTACCAAAAATTAGAACAGGTCATGTGATGATTTGGTTTCGTTGGTGGAGTTTAAACACTTGATCGATGTATACTGTATATCATAGAAGAGTGTAATTGATTTTCGGCCAGCAATTTTTAGTCAAGATGTTTGTGTTTTTAATGTAATATGTAATTGTTGTACTGTATGTGTGTTTATAGTTTTGTTTAATGTTGTGTTAGTGTATGTAGGTTGTTTTGTCTGAAACGTTGTTCCCCCTGCTGCTATTGGACCAGGTCTCTCTTGAAAAAGAGATATTATCTCAATGAGAAAAAAAAACCTGTATAAATAAAAGTAAAATAATAATTTTTAAAAAGTAACATCAGCAGTAATGTGCAACATTGGCAGCAGCAGTAACAATAGCATTAGCAGTAGCAGTAGCAGGAACAGTAACAGCAGCAGTAACAATAGCATTAGCAGTAGCAGTAGCAGGAACAGTAACAGCAGCAGTAACAATAGCATTAGCAGTAGCAGTAGCAGGAACAGTAACAGCAGCAGTAATAGTAACAGTGGTAGAATAACAGTAACAGCAGCCTTAGCTGTAACATAATTATAGTAACACTAAAAGTAACATAATTACCGTGATTGTTCCAGTAGCAATACCAGCAGCAGTTGGAGTAACAGTGTAGCAGTAGAAGTAGTAGTCACAGTGTAACAGTGGAATTATCAGTAACAGTAGCAGTAACTGTAGCAGTAGCAGTAACAGTAGCAGTAGCAAGAGCAGGAACAGCAGCAGTAACAGTGTAATAGTAAAAGTGTAACAGTAAGAGTAGCCAGGCAACATTAACAGCAGCCGTAGCAGTAGCAATAGCAGTAACAGTGTAACAGTAGCAGTAATAGTAACAGTAACAATGTAACAGTAACAGGAGTAGTAACAGTGTAAAGTAGCAGTGTAACAGTGACCGTGTTATAGTAACAGTACCGGTAACAGGAACAGTAACAGTAGCATAAATAGTAGCAGTAACAGTAGCAGTAACAGCCGCAGTAGTAGTATTAGTAAAAGTAGCAGAAACAGTGACATTAGCAGTAGCAGTAAAAATAGCAGAAACAGTGCAATTAAGAGTAGCAGTAACAGTAACACTAATAGTAGCAGTAGCAGTAACAGTACCAGTAACAGTAGCAGTATCAGTAGCATTATCAGAAGCAGTATCAGAAAAAACATTAGCAGTAACAGTAGCAGTAATAGTAACAGTAATAGTAACAGTAACAGTAACTGTAGAAGTAGCAGTAAGAGTAGCAGTGTAACAGTGTAACAGTAACAGTAGCAGTAACAGTACCAGTAACAGTAGCAGTATCAATAATAATAATAATATATGCCATTTAGCTGACGCTTTTATCCAAAGCGACTTACAGTCATGTGTGCATACATTCTACGTATCAGTAGCATTATCAGAAGCAGTATCAGAAAAAACATTAGCAGTAACAGTAGCAGTAATAGTAACAGTAATAGTAACAGTAACAGTAACTGTAGAAGTAGCAGTAAGAGTAGCAGTGTAACAGTGTAACAGTAACAGTAACAGTAACAGTAACAGTAACAGTAACAGTAACAGTAACAGTAGAAGTAGCAGTAAGAGTAGCAGTGTAACAGTGTAACAGTGGAACAGTAACAGTAGCAGTAGCAGTAACAGTAACAGTATCATTAACAGTTCCCGTATAAGTAACAGTAACAAAAGCAGTAACAGTAACAGTAGTAGTAGTAGTATAAGCAGTAGCAGAAGCAGTAACATTAGCAGTAACGTTAGCAGTAACATTAGCAGTAGCAGTGTACCAGTAGCAATAGCAGTAAAACTAGCAGTAACAGTGTAACAGTAGCAGCAACAGTGTAACACTAGCAGTGACAGTGTAACAGTAGCAGTAACAGTGTAGCAGTAGCAGTAACAGTGTAGCAGTAGCAGTAGCAGTGTAACAGTAGCAGTAACAGTGTAATAGTAGCAGTAACAGTGTAATAGTAGCAGTAACAGTGTAATAGTAGCAGTACCAGTAATAGTAGCAGTAACAGTGTAACACTAGCAGTGACAGTGTAATAGTAGCAGTAACAGTGTAATAGTAGCAGTAACAGTGTAACAGTATCAATAACAGTGTAACAGTAGCAGTAACAGTGTAATAGTAGCAGTAACAGTGTAATAGTAGCAGTAACAGTGTAATAGTAGCAGTAACAGTGTAATAGTAGCAGTAACAGTAATAGTAGCAGTAACAGTGTAACAGTAGCAGTAACAGTGTAATAGAAGCAGTAACAGTGTAATGTTAGGAGTAACAGTGTAATAGTAGCAGTAACAGTGTAACAGTAGCAGTAACCGTGTAACAGTAGCAGTAACAGTGTAACAGTAGCAGTAACAGTGTAATAGTAGCAGTAACAGTGTAATAGTAGCAGTAACATTCTAATAGTAGCAGTAACAGTGTAATAGTAGCAGTAACAGTAATAGTAGCAGTAACAGTGTAATAGTAGCAGTAACAGTGTAATAGTAGCAGTAACCATGTAATAGTAGCAGTAACAGTGTAATAGTAGCAGTAACAGTGTAATAGTAGCAGTAACAGTGTAATAGTAGCAGTAACAGTAATAGTAGCAGTAACAGTGTAATAGTAGCAGTAACAGTGTAATAGTAGCAGTAACAGTAATAGTAGCAGTAACAGTGTAATAGTAGCAGTAACAGTAATAGTAGCAGTAACAGTGTAATAGTAGCAGTAACAGTGTAATCGTAGCAGTAACAGTAATAGTAGCAGTAACAGTGTAATAGTAGCAGTAACAGTAATAGTAGCAGTAACAGTGAAATAGTAGCAGTAACAGTGTAATAGTAGCAGTAGCAGTGTAATAGTAGCAGTAACAGTGTAACACTAGCAGTAACAGTGTAATAGTAGCATTAACAGTAACAGTAATAGTAGCAGTAACAGTGTAATAGTAGCAGTAGCAGTGTAATAGTAGCAGTAACAGTGTAACACTAGCAGTAACAGTGTAACAGTAGCAGTAACAGTAATAGTAGCAGTAACAGTGTAACAGTAGCAGTAACAGTGTAATAGTAGCATTAACAGTAACAGTAATAGTAGCAATAACAGTGTAACAGTAGCAGTAACAGTGTAATAGTAGCAGTAACAGTGTAATAGTAGCAGTAACAGTGTAACACTAGCAGTAACAGTGTAACAGTAACAGTAACAGTGTAATAGAAGCAGTAACAGTAATAGTAGCAGTAACAGTGTAACAGTAGCAGTAACAGTGTAATAGTAGCAGTAACAGTGTAATAGTAGCAGTAACAGTGTAACAGTAGCAGTAACAGTGTAATAGTAGCAGTAACAGTGTAATAGTAGCAGTAACAGTGTAATAGTAGCAGTAACAGTGTAACAGTAGCAGTAACAGTGTAACAGTAGCAGTAACAGTGTACCAGTAGCAGTACCAGTGTAATAGTAGCATTAACAGTAACAGTAATAGTAGCAGTAACAGTGTAATAGTAGCAGTAACAGTGTAATAGTAGCAGTAGCAGTGTAATAGTAGCAGTAACAGTTTAATAGTAGCAGTAACAGTGAAATAGTAGCAGTAACAGTAACAGTAATAGTAGCAGTAACAGTAACAGTAGCAGTAACAGTGTAATAGTAGCAGTAACAGTGTAATAGTAGCAGTAACAGTGTAATAGTAGCAGTAACAGTAACAGTAATAGTAGCAGTAACAGTAACAGCAGCAGTAACAGTGTAACAGTAACAGTACCAGTGTAATAGTAGCAGTAACAGTGTAATAGTAGCAGTAACAGTGTAACAGTAGCAGTAACAGTGTAATAGTAGCAGTAACAGTGTAATAGTAGCAGTAACAGTGTAATAGTAGCAGTAACAGTGTAACAGTAGCAGTAACAGTGTAACAGTAGCAGTAACAGTGTACCAGTAGCAGTACCAGTGTAATAGTAGCATTAGCAGTAACAGTAATAGTAGCAGTAACAGTGTAATAGTAGCAGTAACAGTGTAATAGTAGCAGTAACAGTAATAGTAGCAGTAACAGTGTAATAGTAGCAGTCGCAGTGTAATAGTAGCAGTAACAGTAACAGTAGCAGTAACAGTGTAATAGTAGCAGTAACAGTGTAATAGTAGCAGTAACAGCAACAGTAGCAGTAACAGTGTAACAGTAGCAGTAACAGTGTAATAGTAGCAGTAACAGTAACATTAATAGTAGCAGTAACAGTGTAATAGTAGCAGTAACAGTGTAATAGTAGCAGTAACAGTGTAACAGTAGCAGTAACAGTGTAATAGTAGCAGTAACAGTGTAATAGTAGCAGTAACAGTGTAATAGAAGCAGTAAAAGTGTAATAGTAGCAGTAACAGTGTAACTGTAGCAGTGACAGTGTAATAGTAGCAGTAACAGTGTAATAGTAGGAGTAACAGTGTAATAGTAGCAGTAACAGTGTAATAGTAGCAGTAACAGTGTAACAGTAACAGTAACAGTGTAATAGAAGCAGTAACAGTAATAGTAGCAGTAACAGTGTAACAGTAGCAGTAACAGTGTAACAGTAGCAGTAACAGTGTAATAGTAGCAGTAACAGTGTAATAGTAGCAGTAACAGTGTAACAGTATTAGTAACAGTGTAATAGTAGCAGTAACAGTGCAATAGTAGCAGTAACAGTGTAATAGTAGCAGTAACAGTGTAACAGTAGCAGTAACAGTGTAACAGTAGCAGTAACAGTGTAACAGTAGCAGTAACAGTGTAATAGTAGCAGTAACAGTGCCCCTACTCGGATGGTATCGCGCCGTCCCAACCTTCGCTCTCTCTCCCCCGCTACTCTCTCCTCTTCCATCCTATCATCTCTTCCCTCTGCTCAAACCTTCTCCAACCTATCTCCTGATTCTGCCTCCTCAACCCTCCTCTCCTGCCTTTCTGCATCCTTTGACTCTCTATGTCCCCTATCCTCCAGGCCGGCTCGGTCCTCCCCTCCCGCTCCGTGGCTCGACGACTCATTGCGAGCTCACAGAACAAGGCTCCGGGCAGCCGAGCGGAAATGGAGGAAAACTCGCCTCCCTGCGGACCTGGCATCCTTTCACTCCCTCCTCTCTACATTTTCCTCCTCTGTCTCTGCTGCTAAAGCCACTTTCTACCACTCTAAATTCCAAGCATCTGCCTCTAACCCTAGGAAGCTCTTTGCCACCTTCTCCTCCCTCCTGAATCCTCCTCCCCCTCCCCCCTCCTCCCTCTCTGCAGATGACTTCGTCAACCATTTTGAAAAGAAGGTCGACGACATCCGATCCTCGTTTGCTAAGTCAAACGACACCGCTGGTTCTGCTCACACTGCCCTACCCTGTGCTCTGACCTCTTTCTCCCCTCTCTCTCCAGATTAAATCTCGCGTCTTGTGACGGCTGGCCGCCCAACAACCTGCCCGCTTGACCCTATCCCCTCCTCTCTTCTCCAGACCATTTCCGGAGACCTTCTCCCTTACCTCACCTCGCTCATCAACTCATCCCTGACCGCTGGCTACGTCCCTTCCGTCTTCAAGAGAGCGAGAGTTGCACCCCTTCTGAAAAAACCTACACTCGATCCCTCCGATGTCATCAATTACAGACCAGTATCCCTTCTTTCTTTTCTCTCCAAAACTCTTGAACGTGCCGTCCTTGGCCAGCTCTCCCGCTATCTCTCTCAGAATGACCTTCTTGATCCAAATCAGTCAGGTTTCAAGACTAGTCATTCAACTGAGACTGCTCTTCTCTGTATCACGGAGGCGCTCCGCACTGCTAAAGCTAACTCTCTCTCCTCTGCTCTCATCCTTCTAGACCTATCGGCTGCCTTCGATACTGTGAACCATCAGATCCTCCTCTCCACCCTCTCCGAGTTGGGCATCTCCGGCGCGGCCCACGCTTGGATTGCGTCCTACCTGACAGGTCGCTCCTACCAGGTGGCGTGGCGAGAATCTGTCTCCTCACCATGCGCTCTCACCACTGGTGTCCCCCAGGGCTCGGTTCTAGGCCCTCTCCTATTCTCGCTATACACCAAGTCACTTGGCTCTGTCATAACCTCACATGGTCTCTCCTATCATTGCTATGCAGACGACACACAATTAATCTTCTCCTTTCCCCCTTCTGATGACCAGGTGGCGAATCACATCTCTGCATGTCTGGCAGACATATCAGTGTGGATGACGGATCACCACCTCAAGCTGAACCTCGGCAAGACGGAGCTGCTCTTCCTCCCGGGGAAGGACTGCCCGTTCCATGATCTCGCCATCACGGTTGACAACTCCATTGTGTCCTCCTCCCAGAGCGCTAAGAACCTTGGCGTGATCCTGGACAACACCCTGTCGTTCTCAACTAACATCAAGGCCGTGGCCCGTTCCTGTAGGTTCATGCTCTACAACATCCGCAGAGTACGACCCTGCCTCACACAGGAAGCGGCGCAGGTCCTAATCCAGGCACTTGTCATCTCCCGTCTGGATTACTGCAACTCGCTGTTGGCTGGGCTCCCTGCCTGTGCCATTAAACCCCTACAACTCATCCAGAACGCTGCAGCCCGTCTGGTGTTCAACCTTCCCAAGTTCTCTCACGTCACCCTGCTCCTCCGCTCTCTCCACTGGCTTCCAGTTGAAGCTCGCATCCGCTACAAGACCATGGTGCTTGCCTACGGAGCTGTGAGGGGAACGGCACCTCAGTACCTCCAGGCTCTGATCAGGCCCTACACCCAAACAAGGGCACTGCGTTCATCCACCTCTGGCCTGCTCGCCTCCCTACCACTGAGGAAGTACAGTTCCCGCTCAGCCCAGTCAAAACTGTTCGCTGCTCTGGCCCCCAATGGTGGAACAAACTCCCCACGACGCCAGGACAGCGGAGTCAATCACCACCTTCCGGAGACACCTGAAACCCCACCTCTTTAAGGAATACCTAGGATAGGATAAAGTAATCCTTCTCACCCCCCTTAAAAGATTTAGATGCACTATTGTAAAGTGGCTGTTCCACTGGATGTCATAAGGTGAATGCACCAATTTGTAAGTCGCTCTGGATAAGAGCGTCTGCTAAATGACTTAAATGTAATGTAATGTAATGTAACTGTAGCAGTAACAGTGTAACAGTAGCAGTAACCGTGTAACAGTAGCAGTAACAGTGTAACAGTAGCAGTAACAGTGTAACAGTAGCAGTAACAGTGTAATAGTAGCAGTAACAGTGTAACAGTAGCAGTAACAGTGTAACAGTAGCAGTAACATTGTAACAGTAGCAGTAACAGTGTAATAGTAGCAGTAACAGTGTAACAGTAGCAGTAACAGTGTAATAGTAGCAGTAACAGTGTAACAGTAGCAGTAACAGTGTAACAGTAGCAGTAACAGTGTAACAGTAGCAGTAACAGTGTACTAGTAGCAGTAACAGTGTAACAGTAGCAGTAACAGTGTAACAGCTGCAGTAACAGTGTAACAGTAGCAGTAACAGTGTAACAGTAGCAGTAGCAGTAACAGTATAACAGTAATAGTAGCAGTAGCAGCAACAGTAACAGTATAACAGTAATAGTAGCAGTAACAGTGTAACAGTAGCAGCAGCAGTAGCAGTAACAGTGTGTCTGTGGATTGCGTATCCTCTCTGTCTGGTTGAGCCTCTTGCTGTGGGCTAATGTGACTAACAGTAGGGCTCTACATATTCAACTGGACTGGCTTCGTTACTATAATCACACAGTCAAATTGCCTTTGTTGGGGAGGAAGTAAGAAAAGAGACAGAACAAAAAGACAAACAGGAACAAGCACTGTACCACAACAATTTCTCATTGGCCCTCTACTGTTGGCCCTCTAGATCGCAGACCCTATCTCAGATGACAATCACAGGGTAGTGTGTGTGTGTGTCTGTTTGTGACAGTGGTATGCTGTGCGGATGTTAATCACAGTAATGCAGACAGGAGAAGCTGCGGTTCACTGATGGAGCGCTAAATGACATGCCTGCCCTCACCCACCATAACCAGCCCATCTGAAAGGGTTCACCCACTGAAAACAGCTCCTGTCTGGGGAGCGGATATGGGTTAGAGGAGGTGAGAGTATGGGGGTGAAAAGGTTCAGGCTGGTGCTGAGAAGCTATCCAGACAAGAATTACTGGATGACTGTGGTCACATTAGGATTCAGTCAAAGCAGATTAATTTCGACTGATAGCAATGCTGCCCACATAAATGCAGATTTTCTTAATAGGAGTGAAATTGTGTCTCTGATGAGGCAAAGAGCTGAGGTTTACTATATGTGGCGCTTCAGTGTGTGTGCCTGCGTGTGTGAGTGCGTGAGTGCGTGCAAGCATGCGTGCATGTGTGTGAGAGATGTGACATGAGTGTGTGTGGCATGGGAGGTCCTCCAGTAGTTACCCAGAGACAGAGTGAATTACCCATAGCAGAGGAGACAGCATCTGTTTGTGTGCTTGTGCCGAGCAAACAAGGCAATTTAGAACACACCAAGGGAGCAGCTAATAAACACAACCTTATTCCCCCTGTCTCACACGCCTGGGTCTGAATATTCAAGCACCAACACAGGGGAAGACGCTCTGAGTGTGTATGGGTGTGGGGAGTTTGTGTTTGTTTATATGTGTGTGTGTGTGTGTGTGTGTGTGTGTGTGTGTGTGTGTGTGTGTGTGTGTGTGTGTGTGTGTGTGTGTGTGTGTGTGTGTGTGTGTGTGTGTGTGTGTGTGTGTGTGTGTGTGTGTGTGTGTGAATATTCATCGTCACACACTGAGAGGCATGCCAGAGATCCTTGTGTAGAGCAAGCATGCGGCCAGTCACACAGGGTCTTTGTCTGTAACACCATGGCAACATCGAAGTGAAGTCCCATCATTCCAAGTCTTAAACTGAGGGACACAATGTAATGGAAGATATTCAGGTGGCTATGAACTGTATCCTACATTTCTGATTTGTGAAAACAGAATTTCTGATACTGGTCCCAATAAAACCCTAAAGATCTGGATCCCTACACGCCTCAGAGCAGTTGGACTAAATGTGTCCAAAAGAGACCTTCAGCGTGGCTCGCCAGTCGCCACATATCTGTGACATGCAACCAAAGTGACACTCAATAAGGGTATGAGCTGTTCTGGGCACAAAATGACTGCTGTGCACCAAGGTTAGCAGAGGCCTTAACTTCATATCACAACCCAATACAGACCAAGCCACTATATTGGTCAGTTCTCATGTGCTACAACATCAGGGCAATGGCAGAGGCACTTGGAAGGTTATTTGATCGATCATCACTGATAGCTGGAGAGCGATCGGTTAGCTGCTCAGATAGCTGATGTTTGAAGTTGGTGAGGGAGATAAAAGTCTCCAACTTCAGCGATTTTTGCAATTCGTTCCAGTCACAGGCAGCAGAGTACTGGAACGAAAGGCGGCCGAATGAGGTGTTGGCTTTAGGGATGATCAGTGAGATACACCTGCTGGAGCGCGTGCTACAGATGGGTGTTGCCATCGTGACCAGTGAACTGAGATAAGGCAGAGCTTTACCTAGCATGGCCTTGTAGATGACCTGGAGCCAGTGGGTCTGGCAACGAATATGTAGCAAGGGCCAGCCGACTAGAGCATACAAGTCGCAGTGGTGGGTAGTATAAGGTGCTTTAGTGACAAAACGGATGGCACTGTGATAAACTGCATCCAGTTTGCTGAGTAGAGTGTTGGAAGCGATTTTGTAGATGACATCGCCGAAGTCGAGGATCGGTAGGATAGTCAGTTTTACTAGGGTAAGCTTGGCAGCGTGAGTGAAGGAGGCTTTGTTGCGGAATAGAAAGCCGACTCTTGATTTGAATTTCGATTGGAGATGTTTGATATGGGTCTGGAAGGAGAGTTTGCAGTCTAGCCAGACACCTAGGTACTTATAGGTGTCCACATATTCAAGGTCGGAACCATCCAGTGTGGTGATGCTAGTCAGGCATGCGGGTGCAGGCAGCGATCGGTTGAAAAGCATGCATTTGGTTTTACAAGCGTTTAAGAGCAGTTGGAGGCCACGGAAGGAGTGTTGTATGGCATTGAAGCTCGTTTGGAGGTTAGATAGCACAATGTCCAATGACGGGCCGAAAGTATATAGAATGGTGTCGTCTGCATAGAGGTGGATCAGGGAATCGCCCGCAGCAAGACCAACATCATTGATATATACAGAGAAAAGAGTCGGCCCGAGAATTGAACCCTGTGGCACCCCCATAGAGACTGCCAGAGGACCGGACAGCATGCCCTCCGATTTGACACACTGAACTCTGTCTGCAAAGTAATTGGTGAACCAGGTAAGGCAGTCATCCGAAAAACCGAGGCTCCTGAGTCTGCCGATAAGAATCTGGTGATTGACAGAGTCGAAAGCCTTGGCAAGGTCAATGAAGACGGCTGCACAGTACTGTCTTTTATCGATGGCGGTTATGATGTCGTTTAGTACCTTGAGTGTGGCTGAGATGCACCCGTGACCGGCTCGGAAACCAGATTGCATAGCGGAGAAGGTACGGTGGGATTCGAGATGGTCAGTGACCTGTTTGTTGACTTGGCTTTCGAAGACCTTAGATAGGCAGGGCAGAATGGATATAGGTCTGTAACAGTTTGGGTCCAGGGTGTCTCCCCCTTTGAAGAGGGGGATGACTGCAGCAGCTTTCCAATCCTTGGGGATCTCAGACGATATGAAAGAGAGGTTGAACAGGCTGGTAATAGGGGTTGCGACAATGTCAGCGGATAGTTTCAGAAATAGAGGGTCCAGATTGTCAAGCCCAGCTGATTTATACGGGTCCAGGTTTTGCAGCTCTTTCAGAACATCTGTTATCTGGATTTGGGTAAAGGAGAACCTGGAAAGGCTTGGGCGAGGAGCTGCGGGGGGGCCGGAGCTGTTGGCCGAGGTAGGAGTAGCCAGGCGGAAGGCATGGCCAGCCGTTGAGAAATGCTTGTTGAAGTTTTCGATAATCATGGATTTGTCGGTGGTGACCGTGTTCCCTAGCCTCAGTGCAGTGGGCAGCTGGGAGGAGGTGCTCTTGTTCTCCATGGACTTCACAGTGTCCCAGAACTTTTGGAGTTGGAGCTACAGGATGCAAACTTCTGCCTGAAGAAGCTGGCCTTAGCTTTCCTGACTGACTGCGTGTATTGGTTCCTGACTTCCCTGAACAGTTGCATATCGCGGGGACTGTTCGATGCTATTGCAGTCCGCCACAGGATGTTTTTGTGCTGGTCGAGGGCAGTCAGGTCTGGAGTGAACCAAGGGCTGTATCTGTTCTTAGTTCTGCATTTTTTGAACGGAGCATGCTTATCTAAAATGGTGAGGAAGTTACTCTTAAAGAATGACCAGGCATCCTCAACTGACGGGATGAGGTCAATGTCCTTGCAGGATACCCGGGTCAGGTCGATTAGAAAGGCCTGCTCACAGAAGTGTTTTAGGGAGCGTTTGACAGTGATGAGGGGTGGTCGTTTGACTGCGGCACCGTAGCGGATACTGGCAATGAGGCAGTGGTTAGGTCACCTAACAGAACAAACTCTGAAGCTAGATGGGGGGCAATCAATTCACAAATGGTGTCCAGGGCACAGCTGGGAGCTGAGGGGGGTCGGTAGCAGGCGGCAACAGTGAGAGACTTATTTCTGGAGAGAGTAATTTTCAGAATTAGGAGTTCGAACTGTTTGGATATGGACCTGGAAAGTATGACATTACTTTGCAGGCTATCTCTGCAGTAGACTGCAACTCCTCCCCCTTTGGCAGTTCTATCTTGACGGAAGATGTTATAGTTGGGTATGGAAATCTCTGAATTTTTGGTGGCCTTTCTGAGCCATGATTCAGACACGGCAAGGACATCAGGGTTAGCAGAATGTGCTAAAGCAGTGAGTAAAACAAACTTAGGGAGGAGGCTTCTGATGTTGACATGCATGAAACCAAGGCTTTTTCGATCACAGAAGTCAACAAATGAGGGTGCCTGGGGACATGCAGGGCCTGGGTTTACCTCCACATCACCCGCGGAACAGAGAAGGAGTAGTAATGAGGGTGCGGCTAAAGGCTATCAAAACTGGTCGCCTAGAGCGTTGGGGACAGAGAATAAGAGGAGCAGGTTAGCCATATTATTTCCTACTCCTCTATATATAGCCATGTTATTTTATACTCCCTATATGTAGTCATGTTATTTTATACTCCCTGTATATAGCCATGTTATTTTATACTCCCTATATATAGTCATGTTATTTTATACTCCCTATATGTAGCCATGTTATTTTATACTCCCTATATATAGCCATGTTATTTTATACTCCCTATATGTAGCCATGTTATTTTATACTCCCTATACTCCGTGATATGCAACTGTTCAGGGAAGTCAGGAACCAATACACGCAGTCAGTCAGGAAAGCTAAGGCCAGCTTCTTCAGGCAGAAGTTTGCATCCTGTAACTCCAACTCCAAAAAGTTCTGGGACACTGTGAAGTCCATGGAGAACAAGAGCACCTCCTCCCAGCTGCCCACTGCACTGAGGCTAGGAAACACGGTCTCCACCGATAAATCCATGATTATCGAAAACTTCAATAAGCACTTCTCAACGGCTGGCCATGCCTTCCGCCTGGCTACTCCAACCTCGGCCAACAGCTCCGCCCCGTAGTTCCTCACCCAAGCCTCTCCAGGTTCTCCTTTACCCAAATCCAGATAGCAGATGTTCTGAAAGAGCTGCAAAACCTGGATTTTACAAATCAGCTGGGCTTGATAATCTGGACCCGCTATTTCTGAAACTATCTGCCGCCATTGTCGCAACCCCTATTACCAGCCTGTTCAACCTCTCTTTCATATCGTCTGAGATCCCCAAGGATTGAAAGCTGCCGCAGTCATCCCCCTCTTCAAAGGGGGAGACACCCTGGACCCAAACTGCTATAGACCTATATCCATCCTGCCCTGCCTATCTAAGGTCTTTGAAAGCCAAGTCAACAAACAGGTCACTGACCATCTCGAATCCCACCGTACCTTCTCCGCTGTGCAATCTGGTTTCCGAGCCGGTCACGGGTGCACCTCAGCCACACTCAAGGTACTAAATGATATCATAACCGCCATCGATAAAAGACAGTACTGTGCAGCCGTCTTCATCGACCTCGCCAAGGCTTTCGACTCTGTCAATCACCAAATTCTTATCGGCAGACTCAACAGCCTCGGTTTTTCGGATGACTGCCTTGCCTGGTTCACCAATTACTTTGCAGACAGAGTTCAGTGTGTCAAATCGGAGGGCATGCTGTCCGGTCCTCTGGCAGTCTCTATGGGGGTGCCACAGGGTTCAATTCTCGGGCCGACTCTTTTCTCTGTATATATCAATGATGTTGCTCTTGCTGCGGGCGATTCCCTGATCCACCTCTACGCAGACGACACCATTCTATATACTTTCGGCCCGTCATTGGACACTGTGCTATCCAACCTCCAAACGAGCTTCAATGCCATACAGCACTCCTTCCGTGGCCTCCAACTGCTCCTAAACGCGAGTAAAACCAAATGCATGCTTTTCAACCGATCGCTGCCTGCACCCGCATGCCCGACTAGCATCACCACCCTGGATGGTTCCAACCTTGAATATGTGGACATCTATAAGTACCTAGGTGTCTGGCTAGACTGCAAACTCTCCTTCCAGACTCACATCAAACATCTCCAATCAAAAATCAAATCCAGAGTCGGCTTTCTATTCCGCAACAAAGCCTCCTTCACTCACGCTGCCAAGCTTACCCTAGTAAAACTGACTATCCTACCGATCCTCGACTTCGGCGATGTCATCTACAAAATGGCTTCCAACACTCTACTCAGCAAACTGGATGCAGTCTATCACAGTGCCATCCGTTTTGTCACTAAAGCACCTTATACCACCCACCACTGCGACTTGTATGCTCTAGTCGGCTGGCCCTCACTACATATTCGTCGCCAGACCCACTGGCTCCAGGTCATCTACAAGTCCATGCTAGGTAAAGCTCCGCCTTATCTCAGTTCACTGGTCACGATGGCAACACCCATCCGTAGCACGCGCTCCAGCAGGTGTATCTCACTGATCATCCCTAAAGCCAACACCTCATTTGGCCGCCTTTCGTTCCAGTACTCTGCTGCCTGTGACTGGAACGAATTGCAAAATCGCTGAAGTTGAGACTTTTATCTCCCTCACCAACTTCAAACATCAGCTATCCGAGCAGCTAACCGATCGCTGCAGCTGTACATAGTCTATTGGTAAATAGCTCACCCTTTTCACCTACCTCATTCCCATACTGTTTTTATACTGTTTTTATTTATTTACTTTTCTGCTCTTTTGCACACCAATATCTCTACCTGTACATGCCCATCTGATCATTTATCACCAGTGTTAATCTGCAAAATTGTATTATTCGCCTACCTCCTCATGCCTTTTGCACACATTGTATATAGACTGCCCATTTTTTCTACTGTGTTATTGACTTGCTAAATTGTTTACTCCATGTGTAACTCTGTGTTGTCTGTTCACACTGCTATGCTTTATCTTGGCCAGGTCGCAGTTGCAAATGAGAACTTGTTCTCAACTAGCCTACCTGGTTAAATAAAGGTGAAATAAAAAAATAAAAATAAATATGTAGCCATGTTATTTTATACTCCCTATATATAGCCATATTAGTTTATACTCCCTATATATAGCCATGTTATTTTATACTCCCTATATATAGTCATGTTATTTTATACTCCCTGTATATAGCCATGTTATTTTATACTCCCTATATATAGTCATGTTATTTTATACTCCCTATATGTAGCCATGTTATTTTATACTCCCTATATATAGCCATGTTATTTTATACTCCCTATATATAGTCATGTTATTTTATACTCCTCTATATATAGCCATGTTATTTTATACTCCCTATATATAGCCATGTTATTTTATACTCCCTATATATAGTCATGTTATTTTATACTCCCTGTATATAGCCATGTTATTTTATAATCCCTATATACAGCCATGCTATTTTATAATCCCTGTATATAGACATGTTATTATATAATCCCTGTATATAGCCATGTTATTTTATAATCCCTATATGTAGCCATGTTATTTTATAATCCCTGTATATAGACATGTTATTATATAATCCCTATATGTAGCCATGTTATTTTATAATCCCTGTATATAGCCATGTTATTTTATACTCCTTGTATATAGCCATGTTATTATATAATCCCTATATGTAGCCATGTTATTTTATAATCCCTGTATATAGACATGTTATTATATAATCCCTATATGTAGCCATGTTATTTTATAATCCCTGTATATAGCCATGTTATTATATAATCCCTGTATATAGCCATGTTATTTTATAATCCCTATATACAGCCATGTTATTTTATAATCCCTGTATATAGCCATGTTATTATATAATCCCTGTATATAGCCATGTTATTTTATAATCCCTATATACAGCCATGTTATTTTATAATCCCTGTATACAGCCATGTTATTATATAATCCCTATATACAGCCATGTTATTTTAGAATCCCTGTATATAGCCATGTTATTTTATAATCCCTATATACAGCCATGTTATTTTATAATCCCTGTATACAGCCATGTTATTATATAATCCCTATATACAGCCATGTTATTTTATAATCCCTGTATATAGCCATGTTATTTTATAATCCCTGTATATAGCCATGTTATTTTATAATGCCTATATACAGCCATGTTATTTTATAATCCCTGTATATAGCCATGTTATTTTATAATCCCTGTATATAGCCATGTTATTTTATAATCCCTGTATATAGCCATGTTATTTTATAATCCCTGTATATAGCCATGTTATTTTATAATCCCTATATACAGCCATGTTATTTTATAATCCCTATATGTGTCACGTCTAATCAAGGTGGGTGGAATCAGGCGCAGAGAGCAGATAGCGATATAAAGTTTATTCTCCGGTGAACAAAATAAACACGGTCAACCCAAATACACACAGGGTGAAATTATCCAACACAGGATAACAGACTAACCGGATAATAAGAAACACAATAACACAGACAGACGAAATTAATGACAAATTAAACAATCCCGCACAAAACAAGGGCGGGACAACCTACATTATATACAGACACTAATTAACTAAACAACACAGGTGAAACCAATCAGACAAAACCAACAGATACACGAAAAGGGATTTTCTTCTCCCTGTATACTACATAGCCATGTTATTATCTACTCCCTGTATACTACATAGCCATGTTATTATCTACTCCCTGTATACTACATAGCCATGTTATTATCTACTCCCTGTATACTACATAGCCATGTTATTATCTACTCCCTGTATACTACATAGCCATGTTATTATCTACTCCCTGTATACTACATAGCCATGTTATTATCTACTCCCTGTATACTGTATAGACATGTTATTATCTACTCCCTGTATACTACATAGCCATGTTATTATCTACTTCCTGTATACTACATAGCCATGTTATTATCTACTCCTGTATACTACATAGCCATGTTATTATCTACTCCCTGTATACTACATAGCCATGTTATTATCTACTCCCTGTATACTACATAGCCATGTTATTATCTACTCCCTGTATACTACATAGCCATGTTATTATCTACTCCCTGTATACTACATAGCCATGTTATTATCTACTCCCTGTATACTGTATAGACATGTTATTATCTACTCCCTGTATACTACATAGCCATGTTATTATCTACTTCCTGTATACTACATAGCCATGTTATTATCTACTCCCTGTATACTACATAGCCATGTTATTATCTACTCCCTGTATACTGTATAGACATGTTATTATCTACTCCCTGTATACTACATAGCCATGTTATTTTCTACTCCCTGTATACTACATAGCCATGTTATTATCTACTCCCTGTATACTACATAGCCATGTTATTATCTACTCCCTGTATACTGTATAGACATGTTATTATCTACTCCCTGTATACTACATAGCCATGTTATTATCTACTCCCTGTATACTACATAGCCATGTTATTATCTACTCCCTGTATACTGTATAGACATGTTATTTTCTACTGCCTGTATACTGTATAGCCATGGTATTTTATACTCCCTGTATACTGTATAGCCATGTTATCATCTACTCCCTGTATACTGTATAGCCATGTTATTTTCTACTCCCTGTATACTACATAGCCATGTTATTATCTACTCCCTGTATACTACATAGCCATGTTATTATCTACTCCCTGTATACTGTATAGCCATGTTATTATCTACTCCCTATATACTACATAGCCATGTTATTATCTACTCCCTGTATACTACATAGCCATGTTATTATCTACTCCCTGTATACTACATAGCCATGTTATTATCTACTCCCTGTATACTGTATAGCCATGTTATTATCTACTCCCTATATACTACATAGCCATGTTATTATCTACTCCCTGTATACTGTATAGCCATGTTATTATCTACTCCCTGTATACTACATAGCCATGTTATTATCTACTCCCTATATACTGTATAGCCATGTTATTATATACTCCCTGTATACTGTATAGCCATGTTATTTGCTACTCCCTGTATACTGTATAGCCATGTTATTATCTACTCCCTGTATACTACATAGCCATGTTATCATCTACTCCCTGTATACTGTATAGCCATGTTATTTTCTACTCCCTGTATACTACATAGCCATGTTATTATCTACTCCCTGTATACTACATAGCCATGTTATTATCTACTCCCTGTATACTGTATAGCCATGTTATTATCTACTCCCTATATACTACATAGCCATGTTATTATCTACTCCCTGTATACTACATAGCCATGTTATTATCTACTCCCTGTATACTACATAGCCATGTTATTATCTACTCCCTGTATACTGTATAGCCATGTTATTATCTACTCCCTATATACTACATAGCCATGTTATTATCTACTCCCTGTATACTGTATAGCCATGTTATTATCTACTCCCTGTATACTACATAGCCATGTTATTATCTACTCCCTATATACTGTATAGCCATGTTATTATATACTCCCTGTATACTGTATAGCCATGTTATTTGCTACTCCCTGTATACTGTATAGCCATGTTATTATCTACTCCCTGTATACTACATAGCCATGTTATTATCTACTCCCTGTATACTACATAGCCATGTTATTATCTACTCCCTGTATACTACATAGCCATGTTATTTGCTACTCCCTGTATACTGTATAGCCATGTTATTATCTACTCCCTGTATACTGTATAGCCATGGTATTTTATACTCCCTGTATACTACATAGCCATGTTATTATCTACTCCCTATATACTACATAGCCATGTTATTATCTACTCCCTATATACTACATAGCCATGTTATTATCTACTCCCTATATACTACATAGCCATGTTATTATCTACTCCCTGTATACTGTATAGCCATGTTATTATCTACTCCCTATATACTACATAGCCATGTTATTATCTACTCCCTGTATACTACATAGCCATGTTATTATCTACTCCCTATATACTACATAGCCATGTTATTATCTACTCCCTGTATACTGTATAGCCATGTTATTATCTACTCCCTATATACTACATAGCCATGTTATTATCTACTCCCTATATACTACATAGCCATGTTATTATCTACTCCCTATATACTACATAGCCATGTTATTATCTACTCCCTGTATACTACATAGCCATGTTATTATCTACTCCCTATATACTACATAGCCATGTTATTATCTACTCCCTGTATACTACATAGCCATGTTATTTTCTACTCCTTTTATATAAGGACCTCTACAACAGGTGGTGTCTGAGGAAGGCCCCAAAAATTGTCAAAGACACCTGCCACCATAGTCATAGACTGTTCTCTCTGCTACCACATGGCAAGCAGTAACGAAACAGCTTCAGCTACCCCCAAGCAATAAGAGTCCTGAACAGCTAATCAATGGGCTACTCCGACACTGCTTTTACACTGCTGCTCCTCTCTGTTTATTATCTATGCATAGTCAAACTCTACACGTTACCTCAATTACCTCGACTAACCGGTGCCCCCGCACATTGACTCTGTACCAGTACCCCCTGTATATAGTCTCACTATTGTTATTTTACTGCTGTGCTTTAATTATTTGTTACTTTTATTTTAATTTTAAATGTTTTACTTTTTTACTTACACTTATTTTTCTTAAATTCTTAAAGCATTGTTGTGTAGCCTAGTGGTTAGAATGTTGGACTAGTAACCGGAAGGTTGCGAGTTCAAACCCTTGAGCTGACAATGTACAAATCTCTCATTCTGCCCCTGAACAGGCAGGTAACCCACTGTTCCCAGGCTGTCATTGAAAATAAGAATATGTTCTTAACTGACTTGCCTGGTTAAATAAAGGTAAAAAAAAAATTTTTTTAAATAAAATAAAAAAAGCATTGTTGGTTTATGGCTTGCGCCGACAGCATTTCACTGTCGGCGCATGAAACAAATAACATTTGATTTGAGCGAAAGTTTTAATGACGAACTTAGATTTAAGATGCTTTTGGGAAACCAGGCCCTGTTGTCTATGAAGCATGTGGCAAATAAAATGTTATTTGATCACATCCTGATTAAACTGGACCAGATCCCAGAAGACACTGAAGCCTTCCAGGCCCAGTTCTAACACACCCCTGATGTCACCTAACCACTGCTATTCCAAGGGGCCAAGAACACAGAGGAATGAAAGAGGGACAGAAAATACATGTAAAAGAGGATATTAATCCGAGTTATTACATTGATTAGATTTCCAGAGAGCTAATTAAAGGATGTTAGGACATGGGCCCTGCCAAGGATCAGTGGGCGCTAATGAGAACCAATCGGCTTCAGCGCTGTAATTTCACCACTAATGAGAGTGGTTTAAATGTAAAGTTTGCAGGGAGGAAAGTGGGGGAGGAGGAATGGAGAGAGGGATGGAGAGATGAGGGAGGGGGAGGGAGCAATCACGGAGAGCTCCCATCTTATACTCTTTCTCATTAGGACCATTAACAGTCATGTTTTACAACCTCAGCAAAAAGGAGAATTCAATTATCCTAAAGGTTTTTTTTACACAATAAAAATATTTTATTATTAGTCAATTAACAGGACTGTTTAATGTCTGAAGGTCACATGGCCCCTTGTCTTGTGTTACGATAAGCGCTTCCAGGAGTAACGGGGGTTGTATATTTTAATGGATGATAAGTTATCCCTCCCCTCTCTCTCTCCCCCTCACTCTCTATCTTACTGTCACTGTCTCTCTCTCTCTCTTTCTCCCTCTCTCTCTCTCTCTCTCTCTCTTTCTCCCTCTCTCCCTCTCTCTCTCTCTTTCCCTCTCTCTCTCTTTCTCCCTCTCTCTCCCCCTCTCTCTCTCTCTCTATCCCTCTGTCTCTCTCTCTCTCTCTCTCTCTCTCTCTCGTTAATTCACCCGTCTCTTAGCCTAGCGGTGTGTAGGGTGAACTGAGGTGGTCTGTGATTCCCTCCCAGGCGGGATGTGATGAATCAACCACTTTCTAACGGCGTTGTGGTTAGCAGGAGGAACATAAGGACTCTGGTTACTGTTAAAGTACCTGTAGTTCTAATGTCATATTCTATTGAATTTGTTTCAGTTGTTTGTGTCTTTATGGAAACAGCGACCAAACAAACATTACAGTAGCAGTGGCAGAGATGACAAAGAGTAATGGTGTGACAATACACCATACCAGTACTACCAGGCCCTTCCACAAGTGATGCTTGATAAGAGAGAATATTTAAAGGGGAGAGAGAGAGATCGCTAGATAGAGAGAGATGGGGGGAGAGAGAGAGAGAGAGAGAGAGAGAGAGAGAGAGAGAGAGAGAGATAGAAAGAGATCGCCAGATAGAGAGAGATGGAGAGAGAGAGAGAGGGAGAAAGAGAGAGAGGGAGAAAGAGAGAGAGGGAGAAAGAGAGAGAGAGATAGAGAAAGAGAGAGAGGGAGAAAGAGAGAGAGAGAGAACGAGAGAGAGGGGGGAGAGCGAGAGAGAGTGAGAGAGAGACAGAGGGAAAGAGAGGGAGAGAGAGAGAGTTAGAGAGAAAGACAGAGACAGAGAGAGAAACAGAGATAGATAGACAATAATAATTGAGTGAAGCAACATTAGTGAGGTTTTTATTCATTAATCTGATGACAGTTATTAGAGAATGAGTCTTCCTGATAGGTACATCCCATTCACTTACTGATGAGGCCTATTTATTATTTGAATCAATGATAAACAACACCTCATTGTTATTAACTAATCTATCACAAGTAATGATTTGGGTTTGAAACAAACTCTGGTAAATAGTCAAGAAGAATGAATGCCTTCTAATGGATTGTTGATTAGACTGCTGTTAAACATTTCATGTAGAGGCAGACTTATTGTCTATTCCGTTTGTCTATGCCGTTTCAATGTTGAAATCCAGCTAACTAAGTAAGAACATTCTAATTCTATGTCAAATTCAACTGGATTGAAATGGAAATGAATATGCTCTCTTGCCTCTATACAGGATAAAGTCACATTCAAGCCTGCTCTCTAGCCTCCGCACCGTTCCATATCCAGTCCCACTGTCAACCCCAGAGCTGATATACTGGTCTGGCCAGAGCCTCAGTGAACGTGTCTGTCTGTCAGCTGGTTGGCTGTGATATGACACATGAGCCAGGTACCGTCAGAGAGATGTTTGTTTAACCGAGCTTAAGACCAACCATCCCACCGGCCTTATGATGCAGAAAGAGATGGCCGAAATTACCATGCGGATATAACTCTGGTGATAGGCTATAAAACCATGTAATTTAACCCCCCGCCCACTCCCCTTCTAAGCCCCCTCATCAGGGCTTTCCAGTCTAGCCCCCATTAAGCCAATGTATCATCCCGTAAGACAGCCCCGACGACAGATTCAGTTTACCTGTCATCTCCTTCTCACACAGACTGGAAATAGACCGTGGATGGTCTGGTCTTTGTCTTCTGGTAATGTGGCTTCCAGACATCTTGAACAATAGTCATGATGAGAGTGATCAGAGTGAACGCTGAGGTCATCTGAGCAATAACACGAGAGAGACGTGAGATGCAAAACACAAAGCAACAATAACCCAACGTAGAAATATACATATTGACACCCATTTAAGTATTGAAGCCCTAAATGTCAGACATCAAGTTTAAAAAATATGAAGGCCAACCACAAAGACTAGAGAAAAGTGAAATTTGAATTTGAAGAAACAATATTAATATGGTGGTATTGGACTATCTTGTCGGGTGTTTTGAAGCGGTTGTTGGATGTGTCACATTTCTAATGAGCTCCCTGGAGGGAGACATCCACATTTGCATTTTGGGTCCCTGCTCCTAGTAATGAAAAAGGTAGAGGGGAACATATTTCACTGTGCCTGTCAAAGCCACTGACGCCCCCTTACACAGAGCCCAGAAACTTAATCCGATCCCTCCCTCTCTTCACAGCCGGCGTCTGATATTGACAATGACAGAATTAGCAAAGTGTAGTGGTTTTTTTTCAACTTCTCTCCATCCATCCAATATAATCTTGCCTTGGAATTCAAATATAAAAGTCTCTTTAAAAGTTTCTCAGAGAGGTGGCTCCTGTGCGATATAGACAGGCTAGATTTATGTAATCGGTAGCTTGTTAAGTACATTTCTCAGGCCTATTGACATTGACGACCAGTACAGTTGGGCTGATATGACGTGTGGAAAGGGAAAGGATTCTGTTGCACCACCACACAGAAGCAATTAGAGGTCTATATTCCCAGACAGGTCAGGACTCTGTTCTATGTTGGAGGGCTGATGTGCACTTTAGTGTCTTTATTAAGATGACATGGATGTCCGTGGATGTTACACCATCTTAGAATGACAATCACACAGTCGTCATTGAGAACGGGGGATGGCAATCAGTGAGATCACGTTCCGGGTACGAGTCCTGTGTTGACAATCCAGGGTCATCCAAGTGTGTTTTCCAAGTGAACTGGTTTTGGAAATGAGTAATTGCGAAACAAAGACGGACTGAAGTGACAGTGCTTGAGATAAGATCGAGGTATTTACCGAAGCAAGCTGGAGAGATGTAGAAATGAGACAGGCGTTTTTACACAGGGAGATGTCCTATTCAAAGATGCCACTTGGAGACAGTGTTCTGGTGGCTGCAAAAAGGAAGGGTTGTTAATTAGACACGATTCAGTTGCAGTTCGACAAGCTCTGTTTAAACACTTCATTTCCTCCCTGGCGTTACATGGATACACTCTGGCTCCTGTAATTAGTTCAGTCTATTCATTAGTCGAATTAACCATTATGGTGTTAACCAAGTGTTGTGGTTAATCTATAACATGTTGCAGCCATGTAATGTTTCAGTAAAACACTGTTTTCAATAACGCTTCCTGTCCCTGTAAGGAGGATTTTACATCAGTAAAATAAATTGAAAGGCATCTTCCCAGCTAACAACAAGCGTTCCCACAACTTTAGAAAACATTCCCTTAAGAGTCTCATTAGGTCATTATCTTCCCATGAAGTGCAAAGAATTTTTCCAAGAGACCATTCCTTTCCTGTCAAATAGCACGTACCCAGAATGTGGTTACCATGTTCTCAGAACTTAAGAAATTCATGTTCTAGACACGTTTCATGGGAACAATGCAAGAACATTAACGTGTCCAGTTTTGTGTGGGTTAGGATAATATTCCGTCAACGCCCCTCGAAAAATACACAGGACATGATTGCCATGTTCTCACAGCATAAGATGTTATGGAGGACACGTGAAATTGAGAACTTTGCAAGAGCATTTTTGTGTCCAGTCTTCTGTGGGTTAGGAAAATATTCCATCAACATCCCACCAGACACACACAGAACATGGTTGCCATGTTCTCAGAACATACAATATTAATGTTCTAGACATTTCATGGGAATGAAGATTTGCGTTAAAAAATAATAATAACTACACAAACATGATTACATTTTGCATATGCATTTATATAGTAATTATTATTCAACGTCTTCCCCTGGGGTTTGAATTCACAACCTCTTGGTTCACGGTACTCCAATTTTCCAGCTATGCCACCATGTCAGGTATCAGTTACAGTTTTTTTTACAATCGCTTGAACCGATTTCTCAATACTTAGGTCACTTTTTCAAACTCATTCTTCCATAACACTGGCAAAGGTTGTCACCCAACAAGCACACTTTGTCACTCATAAAACAATGACCTAAACAACAATAACAACAGGTAGCATTACACAATGTTTTTGTAAATACACCATCTACAGTTACAGATACGGTAGCAATGCTAGTCAACTCTGTCTTCTGCATTTAGCCACAGGTTCTCTCCACATCACATCTTACGTCATCTTGGGCAATACACCTAGGAAATAATATTTTGGCATGCCTGGTCCATCCCTGGCAATCTTCTGCAGATATGTTCAGGCATCCAGCATTCATTGCGTCCAGGAGGATCATGTGGATGATGGTCGTACACCTTCCACCTCCATGAGGAAAATTATTACTCTATGGGGTTGAGGAATGGAGAGTAAGGTGGGAGGAAAAGTGACACCATCCTGGGATGGGCTGCAAACCACTCTGTGAACTTAAGTTTAACAGTTTTGAAAAGAGTATGTAAACATGTACAAATTGGCCTGTAGGTACATAGAGTTTTGGTGGTGGTTGTGTCTGAGTGAGAAAATAATTCATTACATTTGAAAGATATAGTCATTGAATGCATTTTGTGTCAAAGCGATGAAAAATGATCCATAGTTTAGCCACATGCTGTTGTGCTCACTGTGTGAAGAGTTTTGAAAAATTATTGAGTATTAAGTATTGAGAAATAGGTCCTAACGATTGTAAAAAACTGTAATCTGACTATTCTCTCATCATTGATTTTCTTCAATGATTTCAGCAACTTAAGGGCTTTCTATATAGTTGACTAATGTTGGTGGGGCATATTAACCTGTTTTAATGATTTCAGAATCAATATGATAAAAAATATATTTTCTTCAGTGTACTTTTACCAGAGCTGATAGTTACTTCCTGGTAAATTCACCCTATTGTTTACACCTATCAAGTTGTTTCAGATCTACACATGTGCCTAGGGAGGAGGGGTTAAGGTTTCTTCTGGACAGGGCCTAAATATTCTGGCACAATAAGCACATGCCCTAGAGGTGTCCCTTATTGCATGGGTCCCCAATTACATTCAGCAGTGGGACGACCTCCCCTTGAGTGGATGGTGTTGGAGTTGTGCTTGGCCAAGCAGTCGTGGGTGAGCAGAGAGTACAAGAGGGGACTAAGCACACATCCCTAAGGGGCCCCCGTGTTGAGGGTCAGCGTGGCAGATGTGTTTTTGCCTACACTCCCCTCCTGGGGGCGGCCAGTCAGGAAGTCCACGATCCAGTTGCAGAGGGATATGTTTAGTCCAAGGGTCTTTAGTGATGAGCTTGGAGGGCACTATGGTGTAGAACGCTGACCTGTACGTAGTCTCATGAACAGCATTCTCACATAGGTGTTGCTTTTGTACAGGTGTGAAAGGGCAGTGCGGCGTGCAATAGAGATTGCCTCATCTGTGGATCTGTTGTTATGCGAATTGGAGTGGGTCCAGGGTGTCTGGGATGATGGTGTTGATGTGAACCATGACCAGCCTTTCACAGCATTTCATGACTACAGATGTGAGTTCTAGGGGACAGTAGTCATTTAGGCAGGTTACCTTGGCGTTCTTGGGCAGAGGGACTATGGTGGTCTACATGAAATATGTAGATATTAGAGACTGTGTGGCTGAAAATGTCATTGAAGACACTTGCCAGCTGGTCAGCACATGCTCTGAGTACGCGTCCTGGTAATCGGCCAGAATGTTAACCTGTTTAAATGTCTTACATTTTATCAACAAATTCCAACACCACCCCTTTTTTTTAAAGGTTGATTTGTCCCGTATTTCAGTCAGACATTCCAACTTGTCTCTTGCAGTCAGGTTGTGCTTATGAAAATATATCAGAAGTATGTGGTATGGTGATGTTAAACACCTCCAATCATTGTTGAGATCTGATATCATGCACAGTGCAAGAAATGCCATGGGCCTATCCTCAACCAATCATATTTCTCAAATCCTTTCTCAAATCCTTTCAGGCACAATTTCAGCTAACCTTGGAGAGGATGGTTAGGCCTCCTAACTACTTACCAAAAGCGTGCTTCTGATGAAGAGCTACAAAAGTAATTAAATAGACGTACAGTATAAGACCGAAAGATATAAACTAATTTCGTCAAACTTGTGAGGCTCTCCATGCTCACTAGTTGCTCATTCAACAAACTTTCTGCTACTTCAGTCAATTCCATTTTAACAAAAGGCTCCCATCCTAACTGTTTTACAATCCCTGAGACCAACCAGAAATGTTTTCTTGGCCAAATATTCCAAAATGTTCATAAAACAGCCACACATGTGGTCTCTCCTTTCTGCATCAAGAATAGCCTGCGCTTCAATTGCTTGGTCGGTGCAGTGGACTGCAGGGGGTAGTTCTGCCAGAGCATACCACACCGGAGCACTACTTCTAGCAATGGTGCTCGTTTAAAAGCTGAATCAATGTCTTGGAAGAGCACATAATGATGTAATAGTATTCTACATAACATAGCCACATACAATACACACATCACCTAATTTTAGGATAGTTAGCTGAATAGTCCCCAAAAATTGTCATGCGGCCAAAACCCAACAGCGCGGGCACACTAGGAAGATCTCTTTATTCATGTAAATTATATTGTGCCGCAAATGTCCCGCAAAATCATCCTGTTGACTCGCATTTGGATATCTTAAATGTGGTCATCCTACGTACACCACCCCCCTGGTCTTACCGGAGGCTGCTGACCTGTGCAGCCCATGCACTCAAAACCCAGCTAACTGTATATGATCCTTCTGTAGCTCAGTTGGTAGAGCATGGCGCTTGTAACGCCAGGGTAGTGGGTTCGATCCCCGGGACCACCCATACGTAGAATGTATGCACACATGACTGTAAGTCGCTTTGGATAAAAGCGTCTGCTAAATGGCATATATTATTATTTATTATTGATCCATGTCCTTGTTCAGCCACGTCTCGGTGAAACGTAGGATATTACAGGTTTTAACGTCCCATTGATAGGATAGTCCTGAACGGAGCTCATCCAGTTTATTTTCCAGTGATTGATTGCAGGTTCTCCAGACGTTGAAAACAGATTATCCCAAACAGACACCGTATTTGACAACAACTAAATCGATCCAAACCTAGATAACATCCCATATACCTCTCTATGTAATTGTGGGAATACTTGGGAACAGATTTCCTCAATTAAAATCACTTTGAGCTCATTTTCCTGGTAAATTTACAGTCTATTATTTAGATTTGAGATTTTTTGGGGGGCAAAATAAAATCACCCATTGGGGAACCCTGGCTTATTTGGACAAGGGTTGGGGCGTTTGTCATTGGTGCTGGTAGCCTGGGTTTGAGACCCACTAGGGGAGTCACCATACTTTCACATTCTTAGCAATATATGTTAATGTCATTATTTGGCAAATATTACAACACCCTTATCTGATCAAATTAAGATTAGTTTCTCAACGAAAGATGGAAACCCGTAGGATTACCCCTTGAGCATGAATTACGACCACATTCACTACCTCTCATAAATGTTCAGTATATTATCATTCTTATAGCTGAGCATCTCTCCATCGTCTTCTTGAAATCCACACTACATACCATGTATATCATTCATTTAAAGGTTCAAAAATGGATGCAGATTGTTCCTTTAACGTATTGTGATTTCTGTGATGTGTCCCAAGTGATTCTGTTGCAGTTTGGAGATGGAACCCTGTGTTGTGTATGGTTTTGCTATAATTGGCATCATCGTTGCTTTAAATGGCATGTACAGAAATGCTACTGTAAATACACACATTTTTGATATTCTGAGAATATGGCAACCATGTTGTGGGTATGTTTCTACTAGAACCAACACTACCACCAGGACCATGTTTCTACCATAACCAACACTACCACCAGGACCATGTTTCTACTAGAACCAACACTACCACCAGGACCATGTTTCTACTAGAACCAACACTACCACCAGGACCATGTTTCTACCAGAACCAACACTACCACCAGGACCATGTTTCTACTAGAACCAACACTACCACCAGGACCATGTTTCTACCAGAACCAACACTACCACCAGGACCATGTTTCTACCAGAACCAGACCATGTTTCCAACAACACTACCACCAGGACCATGTTTCTACCAGAACCAACACTACCACCAGGACCATGTTTCTACCAGAACCAACACTACCACCAGGACCATGTTTCTACAGAACCAACACTACCACCAGGACCATGTTTCTACCAGAACCAACACTACCACCAGGACCATGTTTCTACCAGAACCAACACTACCACCAGGACCATGTTTCTACCAGAACCACACACTACCACCAGGACCATGTTTCTACCAGAACCAACACTACCACCAGGACCATGTTTCTACCAGAACCAACACTACCACCAGGACCATGTTTCTACCAGAACCAACACTACCACCAGGACCATGTTTCTACCAGAACCAACACTACCACCAGGACCATGTTTCTACCAGAACCAACACTACCACCAGGACCATGTTTCTACCAGAACCAACACTACCACCAGGACCATGTTTCTACCAGAACCAACACTACCACCAGGACCATGTTTCTACCAGAACCAACACTACCACCAGGACCATGTTTCTACCAGAACCAACACTACCACCAGGACCATGTTTCTACCAGAACCAACACTACCACCAGGACCATGTTTCTACCAGAACCAACACTACCACCAGGACCATGTTTCTACCAGAACCAACACTACCACCAGGACCATGTTTCTACCAGAACCAACACTACCACCAGGACCATGTTTCTACCAGAACCAACACTACCACCAGGACCATGTTTCTACCAGAACCAACACTACCAGAACCAACCACCAGGACCATATTTCTACTAGAACCAACACTAACACCAGGACCATGTTTCTACCAGAACCAACACTACCACCAGGACCATGTTTCTACCAGAACCAACACTACCACCAGGACCATGTTTCTACCAGAACCAACACTACCACCAGGACCATGTTTCTACCAGAACCAACACTACCACCAGGACCATGTTTCTACCAGAACCAACACTACCACCAGGACCATGTTTCTACCAGAACCAACACTACCACCAGGACCATGTTTACCAGAACCAAGAGGACCAACAGAACCAACACTACCACCAGGACCATGTTTCTACCAGAACCAACACTACCACCAGGACCATGTTTCTACCAGAACCAACACTACCACCAGGACCATGTTTCTACCAGAACCAACACTACCACCAGGACCATGTTTCTACCAGAACCAACACTACCACCAGGACCATGTTTCTACCAGAACCAACACACCACCAGGACCACACTAGAACCAACACTACCACCAGGACCATGTTTCTACCAGAACCAACACTACCACCAGGACCATGTTTCTACCAGAACCAACACTACCACCAGGACCATGTTTCTACCAGAACCAACACTACCACCAGGACCATGTTTCTACTAGAACCAACACTACCACCAGGACCATGTTTCTACCAGAACCAACACTACCACCTGGACCATGTTTCTACCATAACCAACACTACCACCAGGACCATGTTTCTACTAGAACCAACACTACCACCAGGACCATGTTTCTACTAGAACCAACACTACCACCAGGACCATGTTTCTACCAGAACCAACACTACCATCTGGACCATGTTTTGGCAACAAATGAGGAATGTTCCAGATTGAAATGCAATGATGAGAGCTGATGTGATTCATTATCAGAGACACGTTTGTTCTACTTAGTATTTGTGTTGTGGATTTTAAAAGGACTGTATGGAGAGGGATGCTCAGCTATCTAGAATTCCTCTGATTCCCATATTTCAACGAGAAACTCATTTGAATTAGATCAGATCGGTTTCTCATAACTGTTGCCAAATAATGACATTAACATATATTGCTAAGTATGTGAGAGTAGGATGACTCCACTGGCATGTCTCAAACCCAGAATATCAGCACCAATGACAAACACCCTAACCACTGTGCGTATAAGGGATATCTGTAGAGCTTGTGCTTATTGGGCCAGTGTAGTTAGCCATGTACAGAATAAACCCTAACCCCTCCTCCCTCGGCACCTGTGTAGATCTGAAACAACTTGATAGGTATAAACAATAGCACTTTGAAGTAACTATCAGCTCTGGTAAAAAAAATGTTTGATCATAGTGATTCAGGAGTATCATTAAAACCGGTTAATATGCCTTACCAACATTACCCAACTATACAGAAAGCCCTTCAATTGTTGAAATAATGGAATCAGAACAACGATGAGAAAAGAGTCAAATTTATTGATGACTGACACAGACATAGTGGCACAGCAGGAAGATCTAAATTTCTTGAACCAAGAGGTTGTGAGTTCAAATCCCAGATGAGGACATACATATTACTGCATACATGAACAAGCAGTCAAAGTGTGTCAAATATGTACAGTGTATTTAAAACATTTTGTGTTAAATGCACTGTGTGTGAGTATTCCTAACCTTTTCAATAGACAAAAAGTGCTGTGAATGGATTAGCGGTTCACCAATCAGGGCCTTGATGGGCTTGGTGAAAGCAAAAAATGAAATTAATCCCTGTTTCTATGGGACCATCAGGTGACAACTAATACACAGAAATGTTCTTGCAACGGTTCCATGAAACAGGTTTAGAACATTAATATCTTACATTCTGAGAACATGGCAACCATGTTCTGTGTGTGTGAATGATGTAATATTCTCCTAACCCTCAGAAAACTGGGCACAGGAATGTTCTTGCAACGGTTCCATGAAACTTGTCTAGAACAATCATGTTGTATATTCTGAGAACATTATAACCACTTTCTAGATAAGTTCTGTTTGACATTAAGGGAATGTCCTTCTAACTTTAACACCACAGCATTCTAAGAAGGTTCTCAGAAGGTTTTTGCTGACATAGATAGAATATTCACCTAACTAATGGAAAACTGGACACTCAAAATTATGGGAACATTATGGGTAACATTACAAACATGTTCTCTCTCCCTAGAATTGTTATCTGGGTTTCAACAAACATTACTCAGCAATATTGACTGCACGCCCAGCTCAGTTTCATTGTGTGTTTAAAGGTTACTTACTGTACACTCTCAATGTATGGATAAAGGTTACTTACTGTACACTCTCAATGTGTGTTTAGAGGTTACTTACTGTACACTCTCAATGTGTGGATAAAGGTTACTTACTGTACACTCTCAATGTGTGGATAAAGGTTACTTACTGTACACTCTCAATGTGTGGATAAAGGTTACTTACTGTACACTCTCAATGTGTGGATAAAGGTTACTTACTGTACACTCTCAATGTATGTTTAAAGGTTACTTACTGTACACTCTCAATGTGTGGATAAAGGTTACTTACTGTACACTCTCAATGTGTGGATAAAGGTTACTTACTGTACACTCTCAATGTGTGGATAAAGGTTACTTACTGTACACTCTCAATGTGTGGATAAAGGTTACTTACTGTACACTCTCAAGGTGTGGATAAAGGTTACTTACTGTACACTCTCAAGGTGTGGATAAAGGTTACTTACTGTACACTCTCAAGGTGTGGATAAAGGTTACTTACTGTACACTCTCAAGGTGTGGATAAAGGTTACTTACTGTACACTCTCAATGTGTGGATAAAGGTTACTTACTGTACACTCTCAATGTGTGGATAAAGGTTACTTACTGTACACTCTCAATGTGTGGATAAAGGTTACTTACTGTACACTCTCAATGTGTGGATAAAGGTTACTTACTGTACACTCTCAATGTGTGGATAAAGGTTACTTACTGTACACTCTCAAGGTGTGGATAAAGGTTACTTACTGTACACTCTCAATGTGTGGATAAAGGTTACTTACTGTACACTCTCAAGGTGTGGATAAAGGTTACTTACTGTACACTCTCAATGTGTGGATAAAGGTTACTTACTGTACACTCTCAATGTGTGGATAAAGGTTACTTACTGTACACTCTCAAGGTGTGGATAAAGGTTACTTACTGTACACTCTCAAGGTGTGGATAAAGGTTACTTACTGTACACTCTCAAGGTGTGGATAAAGGTTACTTACTGTACACTCTCAAGGTGTGGATAAAGGTTACTTACTGTACACTCTCAAGGTGTGGATAAAGGTTACTTACTGTACACTCTCAAGGTGTGGATAAAGGTTACTTACTGTACACTCTCAATGTATGGATAAAGGTTACTTACTGTACACTCTCAAGGTGTGGATAAAGGTTACTTACTGTACACTCTCAAGGTGTGGATAAATGTTTAAAAACAAACAATACAAAAACACATTTGACTCGACATGTATCTTTAGGTTCACAAAAGCCCACACACAAGCACGCGCACATGCTCGTACGCATGCAAACACACACACACACAGCTAACGTTCAGCCTGCTTGTGAGATAAAATGTCATGCTTTGGTGGGGCTGAGGAGAGCCGGTGGGGTGACAGTGGTAAACAAGGAGTGGTAAACAAGGCGGCCACTTGCCTCCCAGCTGTGAAGGTGACTCGGGGAGGCTACATGACCAAAACTTCTGGATTAATCACAGGATATTTACTGGCTCAGATCTAACCAATGATGGCCGGATCACAGGCTACATCATACACGGCCCAAGGAATTTACACAGCAGAGTTAACCTGTCACAGACCACTGTCCCCGCCCATAAACACAGGACAGAGAGCACAGCCAGGGATATCTACTGCCTACCGCAGGCCGAGCCTGACAGGGAAAATAACACATTATAACTGTCGGTTTTATTTGCTCTGAAACAGTATTATTAGCGGCAGTCAGATGGTCAACACACATCCACTGATCTAAAACCTTATGGCAGAAAGGAGAAACACCCATTTATCTCTAGGTGGTTGAGGTAATGGGAAACATGGAGCGCGGGTGGTGTTTTCTCACAAAGGGAACTTCTGCCAAATAGGGTACAGTGGCTTAATGCTCTCCCCGCGGCACTGTAATAGTTCATTCCAGAGGGGATGGAATAATCCAAGGACTAATCCAAGATTACAAGGGAGAGGGGGCATTATACAATGTTGACCTCTGAAGGTTTACAACATGGTCATCATGATCAGTTTTTCACACTCATGAGGACGGTTGTATTTTACAGAGCACAGCTGGGAAGAAGTGGGACTGAAAGGCTGTGGTTGCTAGCTGGAAAGAAGGGGGACTGAAGGGCCGTGGCTGCTAGCTGGGAAGAAGGGGGACTGAAAGGCTGTGGCTGCTAGCTGGGAAGAAGGGAGACTGAATGGCTGTGGCTGCTAGTTGGGAAGAAGGGGGACTGAAGGGCTGTGGCTGCTAGCTGGGAAGAAGGGGGACTGAAGGGCTGTGGCTGCTAGCTGGGAAGAAGGGGGACTGAAGGGCTGTGGCTGCTAGCTGGGAAGAAGGGGGACTGAAGGGCTGTGGCTGCTAGCTGGGAAGAAGGGAGACTGAAGGGCTGTGGCTGCTAGCTGGGAAGAAGGGGGACTGAAGGGCTGTGGCTGCTAGCTGGGAAGAAGGGGGACTGAAGGGCTGTGGCTGCTAGCTGGGAAGAAGGGGGACTGAAGGGCTGTGGCTGCTAGCTGGGAAGAAGGGGGACTGAAGGGCTGGTGGCTGCTAGCTGGGAAGAAGTGGGACTGAAGGGCTGTGGCTGCTAGCTGGGAAGAAGGGGGACTGAAGGGCTGTGGCTGCTAGCTGGGAAGAAGGGGGACTGAAGGGCTGTGGCTGCTAGCTGGGAAGAAGTGGGACTGAAGGGCTGTGGCTGCTAGCTGGGAAGAAGGGGGACTGAAGGGCTGTGGCTGCTAGCTGGGAAGAAGTGGGACTGAAGGGCTGTAGCTGCTAGCTGGGAAGAAGTGGGACTGAAGGACTGTGGCTGCTAGCTGGGAAGAAGTGGGACTGAAGGGCTGTGGCTGCTAGCTGGGAAGAAGTGGGACTGAAGGGCTGTGGCTGCTAGCTGGGAAGAAGTGGGACTGAAGGGCTGTGGCTGCTAGCTGGGAAGAAGTGGGACTGAAGGGCTGTGGCTGCTAGCTGGGAAGAAGGGGGACTAAGGGCTGGTGGCTGCTAGCTGGGAAGAAGTGGGACTGAAGGGCTGTGGCTGCTAACTGGGAAGAAGGGGGACTGAAGGGCTGTGGCTGCTAGCTGGGAAGAAGTGGGACTGAAGGGCTGTGGCTGCTAGCTGGGAAGAAGGGGGACTGAAGGGCTGTGGCTGCTAGCTGGGAAGAAGGGGGACTGAAGGGCTGGTGGCTGCTAGCTGGGAAGAAGTGGGACTGAAGGGCTGTGGCTGCTAGCTGGGAAGAAGGGGGACTGAAGGGCTGGTGGCTGCTAGCTGGGAAGAAGTGGGACTGAAGGGCTGTGGCTGCTAGCTGGGAAGAAGGGGACTGAAGGGCTGGTGGCTGCTAGCTGGGAAGAAGTGGGACTGAAGGGCTGTGGCTGCTAGCTGGGAAGAAGGGGGACTGAAGGGCTGTGGCTGCTAGCTGGGAAGAAGTGGGACTGAAGGGCTGTGGCTGCTAGCTGGAAAGAAGTGAGACTGAAGGGCTGTGGCTGCTAGCTGGGAAGAAGTGGAACTGAAGGGCTGTGGCTGCTAGTTGGGAAGAAGGGGGACTGAAGGGCTGGTGGCTGCTAGCTGGGAAGAAGTGGGACTGAAGGGCTGTGGCTGCTAGCTGGGAAGAAGGGGGACTGAAGGGCTGGTGGCTGCTAGCTGGGAAGAAGTGGGACTGAAGGGCTGTGGCTGCTAGCTGGGAAGAAGGGAGACTGAAGGGCTGGTGGCTGCTAGCTGGGAAGAAGTGGGACTGAAGGGCTGTGGCTGCTAGCTGGGAAGAAGGGGGACTGAAGGGCTGGTGGCTGCTAGCTGGGAAGAAGTGGGACTGAAGGGCTGTGGCTGCTAGCTGGGAAGAAGGGGGACTGAAGGGCTGTGGCTACTAGCTGGGAAGAAGGGGGACTGAAGGGCTGTGGCTGCTAGCTGGGAAGAAGTGGGACTGAAGGGCTGTGGCTGCTAGCTGGGAAGAAGTGGGACTGAAGGGCTGTGGCTGCTAGCTGGGAAGAAGTGGGACTGAAGGGCTGTGGCTGCTAGCTGGGAAAAGGGGACTGAAGGGCTGGTGGCTGCTAGCTGGGAAGAAGTGGGACTGAAGGGCTGTGGCTGCTAGCTGGGAAGAAGGGGGACTGAAGGGCTGTGGCTGCTAGCTGGGAAGAAGGGGACTGAAGGGCTGTGGCTGCTAGCTGGGAAGAAGGGGGACTGAAGGGCTGTGGCTGCTAGCTGGGAAGAAGGGGGATTGAAGGGCTGTGGCTGCTAGCTGGGAAGAAGGGGGACTGAAGGGCTGTGGCTGCTAGCTGGGAAGAAGGGGGAATGAAGGGCTGTGGCTGCTAGCTGGGAAGAAGGGAGACTGAAGGGCTGTGGCTGCTAGCTGGTAAGAAGGGGACTGAAGGGCTGTGGCTGCTAGCTGGGAAGAAGGGGGACTGAAGGGCTGTGGCTGCTAGCTGGGAAGAAGGGGGACTGAAGGGCTGTGTCTGCTAGCTGGGAAGAAGGGGGACTGAAGGGCTGGTGGCTGCTAGCTGGGAAGAAGTGGGACTGAAGGGCTGTGGCTGCTAGCTGGGAAGAAGGGGGACTGAAGGGCTGTGGCTGCTAGCTGGGAAGAAGGGGGACTGAAGGGCTGGTGGCTGCTAGCTGGGAAGAAGTGGGACTGAAGGGCTGTGGCTGCTAGCTGGGAAGAAGGGGACTGAAGGGCTGTGGCTGCTAGCTGGGAATAAGGGGGACTGAAGTGCTGGTGGCTGCTAGCTGGGAAGAAGTGGGACTGAAGGGCTGTGGCTGCTAACTGGGAAGAAGGGGGACTGAAGGGCTGTGGCTGCTAGCTGGGAAGAAGTGGGACTGAAGGGCTGTGGCTGCTAGCTGGGAAGAAGGGGACTGAAGGGCTGTGGCTGCTAGCTGGGAAGAAGGGGGACTGAAGGGCTGGTGGCTGCTAGCTGGGAAGAAGTGGGACTGAAGGGCTGTGGCTGCTAGCTGGGAAGAAGGGGGACTGAAGGGCTGGTGGCTGCTAGCTGGGAAGAAGTGGGACTAAAGGGCTGTGGCTGCTAGCTGGGAAGAAGGGGGACTGAAGGGCTGGTGGCTGCTAGCTGGCAAGAAGTGGGACTGAAGGGCTGTGGCTGCTAGCTGGGAAGAAGGGGGACTGAAGGGCTGTGGCTGCTAGCTGGGAAGAAGTGGGACTGAAGGGCTGTGGCTGCTAGCTGGGAAGAAGTGAGACTGAAGGGCTGTGGCTGCTAGTTGGGAAGAAGGGGGACCGAAGGGCTGGTGGCTGCTAGCTGGGAAGAAGTGGGACTGAAGGGCTGTGGCTGCTAGCTGGGAAGAAGGGGGACTGAAGGGCTGGTGGCTGCTAGCTGGGAAGAAGTGGGACTGAAGGGCTGTGGCTGCTAGCTGGGAAGAAGGGAGACTGAAGGGCTGGTGGCTGCTAGCTGGGAAGAAGTGGGACTGAAGGGCTGTGGCTGCTAGCTGGGAAGAAGGGGGACTGAAGGGCTGGTGGCTGCTAGCTGGGAAGAAGTGGGACTGAAGGGCTGTGGCTGCTAGCTGGGAAGAAGGGGGACTGAAGGGCTGTGGCTGCTAGCTGGGAAGAAGTGGGACTGAAGGGCTGTGGCTGCTAGCTGGGAAGAAGTGGGACTGAAGGGCTGTGGCTGCTAGCTGGGAAGAAGGGGGACTGAAGGGCTGTGGCTGCTAGCTTGGAAGAAGTGGGACTGAAGGGCTGTGGCTGCTAGCTGGGAAGAAGGGGGACTGAAGGGCTGGTGGCTGCTAGCTGGGAAGAAGTGGGACTGAAGGGCTGTGGCTGCTAGCTGGGAAGAAGGGGGACTGAAGGGCTGTGGCTGCTAGCTGGGAAGAAGGGGGACTGAAGGGCTGTGGCTGCTAGCTGGGAAGAAGGGGACTGAAGGGCTGTGGCTGCTAGCTGGGAAGAAGGGGGACTGAAGGGCTGTGGCTGCTAGCTGGGAAGAAGGGGGACTGAAGGGCTGTGGCTGCTAGCTGGGAAGAAGGGGGACTGAAGGGCTGTGGCTGCTAGCTGGGAAGAAGGGGGACTGAAGGGCTGTGGCTGCTAGCTGGGAAGAAGGGGGACTGAAGGGCTGTGGCTGCTGATATGACGGTAGCCTTTTTTAATAGTTTATATAACAGTTTATATTTCAGGTAAATGATATTGGGGATAAATGGAATCTGTATAGGCCTAGGAAAATTTTTAGACAAAAATACCTTTTGTACTGAATGTCATCTGATCTTTCCAGACTTAACCTTTCGTCCGGCCTGTTGAATGTCTCATCGTGTCAGCAGAAGTGTTTCCTCCAGAACCAGACAGAGGAACGTTTGTAGTGTAGCCATGTTTGTCAGGGGGTCTGGTTAAAGTGTGACATTCTCCTTTGTCTCTCCTCCAAAATGTCACTCCACAGGGAGTCCTCTGGTTCACACAGGTTTGAAGAGATGGAACGCAAAACACCACACACACTGACATTCACAGACAGATACAGAAACAGCTAGGGCAGTGACAATGGTGGTTAGACCAGGGTGGCCTGATGTTAATCATACCTGGTTGGAGACAAAAACCACTGAATAATAGTTAGTTATCACTTCCATTTGATTGTCTTCTGTCTCTGCTATAGGACCCTGTTGGGATGAATACAAAGACACTCAGAAATAATTGACCCTCTTGTCTCCTCTACTATAAATAGTGTCAGTGGACAAATACATCTCTGGGCGTTTACAGTACATCTTTCTGACAGGCTCTGTGTCGTAAGAGGGGGCTGGATAAATTGTTAGTCAATTAGACTCGCATTTTTGTCATTCTTCCAGATTTTTCCTCAGAGTGACGAGCCACATTAGGCGCAGAGAGGAAGAATCATTTCCATGTCACATCCCTTTAGGCTGACCCCTTGCTGACAATCGCCAAGACTTCAACGTCTTCACTTTAAAAAAATAAATCACATTTGCCTTTTTAATGGAGTCTCTCCTCCCTCTGCCAAGAATTCACAATCTATGTTTCTCCCATTGTGTGGTCCCCTGAAGTTGGGCCCTGGCAGAGACAACGAGGAAGTGACTTAATGGAGTGTGTCAATACTTACATCACCCCTCTGGCCTTCGCTCAGTTCCTCCTGGCGCTGTTGACACTGCAGCGCAGTCATAGAGGCAGGTCTAGATGACACCCTCTTCGTCTGGCAACACGCCATCCAATGTAAAGACTGCTACTCTCTATACTGTTCTGCTGTATTCACAGACACAGACACATGGAGGGACTAACGGGCCAGCAGAGTGAGATGGGGAGTGGATTGGAAGGCCCATTAAAGTTTGAGTGTGACTGTACATTGATTTGTCAAACTTGACAGAAAGAGATTGTCACATACTGTAGGTCATACAACTACACTGATGCAACATTTTACAATGTTATGAATACTATAACATGTTCTGGGCCTAAGGATTTGGAAGCATTTAGGATATTTAGGACATTTAATAATCCTGTCATGATCCAGGAGCAACCCTGGACCTAGTTTGATGTTCTTCTTCTTTCAGGGTGCACAGCCATCAGTCATCATGGGTAAAATGTTCATACAGACTCAGCCTTTGACTTCTTTACAAGCAAGGATCAATGTAAAATTACTGGGAAACAAAGCACTTCTGCTAAATCCATGTTCTGAGGAAGATTCTGTCAGATTCTTAGCTTTTTTACAGATTTCATCGCTAAGCTGGGTGGTGTAATTGCTTTAAAACACATTGACATTGCATGGAGTGTCCTGAGACCCCAGTGGATATAAATAATGGATCTGCAGTATGTTCAGAACAGCTGTCTAGTGGCAAGACGTTTTCTTGAAGGACAATGGCTAGGTCTCATCAGGCATTCTAACACAGAACTACAACAATGTTGAGATAATTCACCCGGCTCTCACCTCCAAGACGATTCGCTTGAATCGGAATCCTCTGTGTGTCGCTGTGATTCACAGAGAAGAAGAATAGTGAGTCGTCTGTTGCTCGACCCTTTCTGTGCCCTCCCCTGCTCACACCTCCTCATAATTCTTTCAGAGCTTGTGTATTTCTTTATGATTGCAACATCTGTTTGCTCCCAGCGGCATCTCCCTCTGTCACCCACCCTGTGTTCAATAATTCCTGTTCTGACCCCTAAGAGCCTCTGACATCACAGCAGTGACAGACTGCTGTTCAAACTTGACTGTGTAACAGAACCGCGGCAGACGGAAAGGGACAGGAACAGGTGCAGGGGACAAATTAGCTTGTTATTTTCAAAGGTAAATAAATGTTGTTGTTTGTCGAACTGAACAAAATCAGACTCCAACAAGGTTATTGTGAAGGGGTTTGCCGATAAGTTAAAATAACAAGCTTAAACTATTCATACTCAACAACAACTCATTAAATAGAACAAGATCTCACATGAGTGTGTTAAAATGAA